>NC_038255.2:13087746-13117654 GCF_000004515.6 Glycine max
CCATGAAAAGGCACGTGGTCAAATGCGTGTCTGATTCCTTTCCTAACTAGTCATTAAAGCTAGTAATGTTATATCTAACAAATTTGAGAAATTAGAATTTGAATTCAAAATTCTCTTTATGTATTTCTTTATTTGGTTATGGCTTGTGCTATTGGCTGAGACAGAAAAAATTGGATAGTGAGAATCAATGGTGCAGATGATGCAGCTAGATATATAGTTTATCCTCAAGGGGAGGCTTTTTTTTTTTTGGAATTAAGGGGAGGCTTTTTAATTTACAAGAACATATGCCCTTGCCAAGAAGAGGCAGTGTGTATGGTTTGGGTCCATTTCCACCTAAACTATAACAGAAATTTCACTTTCATACGAACTATAAAGATGTAAAGATGCGCATACCTCCATGATCAGCCTAACGCCTTATATGTCTAAATTGGTCGGTTCTGATTCACAAGGTTCCTTATAGAAATAGCCAGTTGTAAAATAAACGCCTTTATACGAAATATTGATACAACCTTCCAAATTGGATTTTTTTTTTTATTATTGCTTAAGAATTTCCACACTTTATATTACCCTTGATTTTTCATTTTACTCCTAATTTTTGACACAAATTCTTACAACCTCCTTATATCTCTTAATTTGTTTTTTTTTCCCTCATCATATATGTCATTCATCACATATATTGCTTTTGTCTTTATCTTTCTTCTCTTTTTCTATACCTCAATTTTTACAACTACCTTATATACCTATCTTTTTATTTTTCTCATATCATTTTATTCATATTCACATCTATCACTTTTGTCCTTCTCTTATATTTCTCCTCTTGTTTCCTTAATTTATTACACTAGTTTTGTATTTTTAATTTATCTTTTCAATGCTATTAATTTCTATCTCACTTTAATTTTAATAAGAGTGCATAGTCTCCCTATAATTATGTATCACTATCACGTTAGTTTCTAAAATTAAAAAAAAAAAGCTTAAATAAGTTCCTAAAAATGTTTAGGATTTTATTTAGTCTCTAAAAGTAACTCATGTTTTTCTCATTCTGGTATCTAGTTTAGAGACTAAGTAATAATAATAATAATAATAATAATAATAATAATAATAATAATAATAATAATAATAATAATAATAATAATATATCAATAGCCATAAAAATGAAAAAAATATTAATTTTAGGAACCTAAATGAAACCTTATACTTCTTTATCTATATGTTGTATTTTTATGATATCATTCATTAATTATTTTTGAATAAATATATCATTAATTATTTCTATTACTTTTTTTCTCTTCCTTCTCAAGTTGTAAACACTTCCTAGAGGTATATTTCTTTTTCTTTTTCTTCCACGTGTCCCATTTTTTACCATTAAAGAGTGTTGTAAGCTTGTATTTGGTAATTGTGTGGAAAGAAAAGAAATGAAAAAAAAAGGAAATAGAGTGAGTAGAAAGAAAGTGGAATGTAAAAATGTTTAGTTGAAGTGAAATATAGGAGAAAAGAGAAAAAATATATATTTGAATTAAAGTGGTTTGGTAGGTAAAAAAAATTAGTATATTAACAAAAATACATTTTTACCCATGTTTACATAATTATTTTTTGCTTTTCTCTCTCAGCTTTCATGGTAGCCAAGCAGCAAAGGATGATTTTGTAAGAAGAAAATCAATCCCCTATGCTATGATCTGCTTATTTTGCACCTCTCTTTTCTCATGATCACATTTGCAATGAAACTCTGTCATGTGCACCCTATGTATATTTTGAAACTTTCACGCGTCTTTCATATCAATCAAACTCCACAATTTCTTTTTTTCATCTCTTTTTCTACTCTTTCACTTTTATTCCTCAACATTTCATATCAACCAAACGGGCAATAAGGGTGGGATCTAAGAAAATATAATGAGAGATTTTTTTTAAAGAATAAATGTTGATTTAAATGTGAAATTTATTTATTTTCGTTAGGAAGATAACTCTAATTTCTTATCATTGTTTTTGTTTTTTTTGAAGAAGCAAGATAATTACTAAAACATAGACAGTGTTAGTAGGCCCGGTCCATATGAATTACAAGTATAAAAAAAACAGATACAAGCCCGGAATTTCACCCAAAAACAAAAAGCCGTACAAGCCCGTAAAACACCCAAAATTATCCCATAACACTAATTTCTTGTTGTTTACAATCGTATTTCTATCGCTTCAGATCAGCAGTTTGATTTTCCTTCTCTAAAAATTAGAGTTCTTGATAGATCCAAGGACCTCCCTTCCATCTGCCTGGCCCATACATATGGAGGTCCAGGGAAATTAAAATTAACTACCTATGTTTTTATCTTTGTTATATCATATTTTTTTTAATCAGCAAAACAGATCAATATTATATATCATATTAATAAAGGACGTGAGAGAGGGGAGGATTGAAAACATTAAGCAACTAAGCATAGATGTACAACATGTACCCTTTAAAGAAAAAACCAATTCATTCATATATATATATATATATATATATATATGGAATTATCGATGGATAAGAATCGGAAAAACTCATTTTGGAGGCTCTAAAAATTTAGTTATAGATTTTATACAACAAATACTTGTGCCCATAAGTTCAATATACCCTCTGTTTGGCAACCATTCTCTTGGCTACAGTTCTGTACTCGATAACACCCTCTCCCACTCAAATAGTCTTCCAAGAGTGTATTAATGTGCCTTCTAGTTCGTATGTCTCCAAAACAAAATAATGCATGTTAAACTTCTTGCACCATTTGAACACAGAGAAGGTTGATGATTCAAAATATTTTTCCAGTAAGAATTTTCAAATATAAGATCTTGGTAGTGAACACACGTGCACTATGTAATTTTTCTTTTTTAAAAATTTCTTCTTCTTAATCATATATAAAATTGTTATAAATTCACCTGTTTCCCCACTTTGCATGAAGTTCCATGATCAAAAGCTGTTCCTCGGGTGTAATATTCCCTCTTCTAACATCAGGACGGAGGTAGTTTAGCCACCGGAGCCGGCAACTCTTTCCGGTACGTTTAAGTCCTGTTCAAGCATGATGAGTCATATCTCTGGCCTAGGGCTTTAGTTGGAACGAAAGAAAAAGAAGAAGAAGAAAATAGAAAGAGAATACTCAAAGAATAATAAATAAAAAAGGTTGAAGAGAATGAAAAATATGTTTACCAGCAGCCTTGGCCAAAGAGTTCCAAACCCCTTCCCCGTGATTGGCAATATAGGTGATCAAGATTAAGTCTTCTTCCATTGTCCATGGCCCCTTTCTCACTTCAGGATCATGAGACGTGTTGCCAAGCTTCTTGTCCATTATTTTGTGTGAGAGAATAAAGAGAAAGGAAGAGAGATATTGAGATCTTAATGATGGGTTGGAGGGTTTAAATAGAGGCAAGGCCAAGTCATTTGATAAGTGTAATGAAACTTTTTTATTAGGGACAACGAGAGATTTTTACGTACCTAACTATGTTTATAATGTTATAACATATGCATGCATGACTATGATTTAGGTTTCTTGGCAAACTATATAGCTTAAGAGACAAGAGTCTTTACGTACTCTCAAGTCACGCACTTGCACTTTGAACATCAGGTGTCTATGCTATACATTTTCTTCAAAAGAAGAAAAGAGATGAGATATATATTTTAGAAATAGACTTAATAAATATGAATGTAGGTTTTTATTTATATTTTTTCAATTTTAGTCTTAAAGTGTGAATTTAGAGGAACTAAAAATAAAATCATAAAAGAATTATCGTTCGAAAAGGAAAATTACAGAAGAGACTAAAAATAAAAATATATGCACATCAAAATAAAATAAAAAAAAATTATTAAAAATAAATTCATATTTAAACCTTAGAAATATTATCAGCCTCATATTATAATTAATAAGCTTAACTGTGAGGTGTGAAAGATCCAACCAACTGACCCGCGCGCGCGCCCATCTAATGGGGAATATGGATCCTCTGAGGCCACTCCGATATATATATATATATATATATATATATATATATATATATATATATATATATATATATATGCTGCAAGGAAACACATATACATGACAAACAAACCCGAATTCGCACATATTGTTCTGCACCCGTAAATTTTCGCTTTGATCAGATACAAGTATGAATATGGGTAATATCTGATTTTTTTAAAACAAGAATAAGGATGGATATGAGTATGTACATACTCGCCCATTGTTTGTACTCGTCCCGTACCTGACAATGTAATTATTAAATTACTCTTAATTTATATTATGTATATTACATAATTAATTTTACTAAATTTTTATACTTACTAATGGTCTATTTTATATATTTTTTAATACTAAACTAAAACTCTAAGACAAACATAAATTATAAGAGATTATCGTCTTTCTCAGGTCTCATGTTTCATAATAGTTTTTAAGTGATAAGAATATGATTTTTATAAAAAGAATTTTATTATGATATGATTTTATATTGGGGCATTAAAAGTTGATTGTCTAGGTTTGACTCTTGAATAATAATATATTTAACTTTGTTTAAAAAATTTAAATTATTTTTATGATTTTTTTGTAATTTCTTAAAATTATTGGACAAGGAAAAGTATGGGACGGGTATAGCGTATCTCCAATGTGCATGGGGATGAGAAAATAAAATCCATATTCACCGGGAATGGAGACGAAGATGGAAATAGGTTTGAAGTAATTTAAAGTACAATACAAATGATGTAATGCTCATATTTAATTGTTCTATATATCTAACAACGAATTTATTAAGGGAAAAGATACTCCCACCCGGTTAAAGCTTGAACAAATTAAAATAACACCACACTCCTTTTAACAAAATGCTTCTTTGAAGCCTACGAATTGAATAACATTTTATTCATCATTACAAATTAAGGAATAACTTTCCAATTAAGCAGACAAAGAAAAAGTCATCTCCTTAGACGAAAAACAAGACTACAAATGAAATTTAAGAAATTATATATCCATGATTTTCAAAATATCAAACTATTCCTGCTTGAACACCCACCTGAAGCCATTTGAAACAGAAATAACAAGTTGTGATTGTAAGTCAAACCAATGAATAACGGGGGTTCCCATACTTGTTAATTATTTGTCCAGTTGTGTTTCTTCAAAATTTAAGCTGTTCGTATTACTTGTGGTACATTTTAAATTATATTAATTTATTAAAAAGACATATCATCTGAAAATTGAATTATATGTTAAAGAAATGAATTGAGGGATTCAGTTTATGCAGAGTGGAAGATTCAATTGATCGACTCTACTAGTACAAATTATTTAATGTTGTTCCGTCATAATTTAAGTTGTTCATTTCTAATTACATTTCTAATTCTCAGTTTCTCATTTCTAATTAGCACGTTCACCAAAAAGTAAGTTTATATTGTGGTTTTAACCCCCCAATCTGACCTACCATGCTTCACGTCTAACACTATATATTGATAACACTGTTTTATACGAATGAGTTTACCCATATATAGCGGGAATTGAAAAGTAAAAAGAGTTTATCAAGTTTTGTTAATTAAGTAATCACAGTTTTTAAATTTCATTTTTTCTTGTTAATTAGTTATTAATTAGACATTCATGAAGATTTTCATACAAAATCTATCAGATAACGTTATAGTCGGAAAGAATCTTTACAACAAAGTTCTCTGTACACTCTTTGAAAGGTGCATGCTTCTGTCATTCCCTAAAATGGATGGAGACCAATCTTTTTGTCATTGGCGGGAAATACTCGTTTGGAGAAATTTCATTATTTTGCATCATTATCCTCAGTTTAGACTAAACAAATAAAACTCAGCTAAAGCGACCACTTCCTAACATCTTCAGTCTTCACAATATTAACCACTCATTTTCTGATCAAATTATCAGTTCCTTAAAATTTCACACCTACAACCATTCACATTTTTGACACCTCTAGGGAAAGTTTCATAAAAGCACTGCTACTTTAGGAAATTCATGATCTGGATTTTTGCTATATCGACTGGTTCACAAAAATCCAACCAATTTGGAACCTTTATACTATTTTACGAATTAGTTATAATATAATGTATACATGAAAATATCCATCTTATTAGTATAATAGATAGATCGCATATTAACATTTTTTCGGGTATAGATCATAATTGACGGATTGGATCCAGCGAAAAATGTGATTCAAGGAGAGTCATGAAAAAAAAAATTCACATGCACAGAATGTATAAAAAATTTAATATATTTTTTGTCACGTAAAAATTGAAACTTTGACTAACTCAAATTCAATACGATTCCAAATTTTGAATGTTTGAATTAAGTATTTTAGTTGTTAAGAAGGGAAATCTATCTCTTAACCTTGTATGAGCTCTTGAGTCACTAAAGAAGGTACTTAGTTGGTGGTGAAACTAACAAAAATTTGAATAATGAATTGAAACATAATCTAAATTTGAAAAGTAATAAATTCGGCAAGAATATAAATTGAAAAAATAATTATATTGGTTGATTTGATTGAAGGTTCTTATAAATGTTTCAGAAACACTTATTTATACCGTAAAATCTAACTGACGATACTAGATCGTGTTTCTATCATGTTTGGATTGTCCTAGAGCCGTTAAAATGGACCTTGCGGGCCAACCCGGCCCACCACAGGTTTGGGCTGGGTTGGATAGTAAAAGAAAGCAAATGCATAGTTAGCTTGAGAGTTGAACCCGACCCACCTACAACTTGGTCCACCTAAGTTGAACCCGTAGTGGGATGGGTTGACCCACCAACTCACCTAAAAAGACATACACGTTACAAAAGTCTATTTTTATTGTTTTAGTATTTGTAATATTATTTTAAGACTTCAAAGTTTTAGACTTTTAGTTTGTAACATTGTTTTAAGACTTAAAAGTTCAAAGTTCTAGACTTCAATTTTGTTTATTTAATGTCTTGTTCAAGACTATTTTATTCTAGACCAAGTTTGACATTTTTTTAAATTTTTGTTATTTAGTTCTAGCTTGTGATAATATGTCTTGTTGTGGGTGTGGTGTGTGGATAATGAGATTTAATTTAACTAATATTTTTCTAATTTATTCAATTTTTTTTTTCTACAAAATTGATTTTTTTTTGTTGAGTTTTCTCTTTTTTAAATTTTTTTTTTTTAATTTTAGGTAGGCTAGGGGACCAACCCTTTTAACCCGTCAACCCATGGTGGGCTAGGCCAGGACAATTTTTTCAAGACTCAACCATAAGTGAGTCGGGTTGGGTTGGCCCGTTTATAGGATGGGTCGTGGTGAGTTGGGCCAACTCGTTTTGATAACTCTAGCTTGTCCTTAACTGATTCACTACCTTAAGCCTATTTTGGCAAGATGAGCCTGTGCTCCATGTTCTTCATCTTAATCCTATTTCTTACGAACTTCTCCTAAATCATGGACTTTCTCCAACTTCATACTTTTAATAATTATTTTTATCGTAACCCCTTGTTTTTCAACCTTGGCTTTAGTATGTATCTTGATCTATAATTGTCTCAAAAACCTTAATTGAATTTTGAAATTTTCAATTAATTGGCTGAACTACCTATCCAATGCACATATCTAATCATTTAATTGAAATATCAACCAATACCATTCATCTATGATTTCAATCTCATCCATTTGGCTAACTAATTTTTTATCACCATATTTTGAGTGACAACAAATGCACCCTATATCTTGACGTTGATCGATTGAATCAAAGGGTTACGATATAAGTGTTTCAATTTCCCACCTTTTCTAATCTCTGCAACTGGCTTGCATTTAAAACTTAGTCGTTACGCAGCATCTGCTCATTAGTCTTGTCACTTTAAATAACCCCCTTTCATTATTGCTCGACCATCCAATTTACCCTAGTTCTGTTTACTACAAACCTTGTTTTCTTTTTCTTTTCTTTTTGAGTAATTTTCAATCCTTACCCCACCATGTCCAGCACTAATAGCTCTCAATCAAGGCCCCATGAATATGACGATGGCTTTAATGAGGACTTCTCGTCCTCAAAATTGTCTTCCAGTTTCTCCAACGACCAAGAATAGCCTGAAATCCTTGGGAGTGTCAAAAATACGTTGAAAGCTCATGAGGGACATTATTACCTTCATCCTTGTGATGATGATGTTATGGATGTCATCACGTTTCTTGACTACTATCTTCATCATGCCAGCTATTCGATTCCCGCTACTTCTTGCTTTCAGCTAAGCATTATACCAAGTACCTGGCCTAGGGGCTCTGATCCCTACTATAGGTGGCTCAAAAGGGTGACTGCCACAAAAGAAGCCAACTAGAAGAGAGGGGGCATCTTTGATGCCATCCATTTGACTCGTCATGATGTTGAGTGGAATTACCCCTTGATTTTTAGCTTTTTGAGCTTCTGGTCGATTTCCATAAATACCTTTGTATTTCCTTTTAGTTTCATGACTATCACTCTACAAGATGTAGTCATTATTTTGGGTTTCCCTATTGTTGGTGATGAAATTCCTTCTTTGCGCAATTAAACTAATGAAGATTTGGGTTTCTCTTTTGATCGTTCTACTATTGGTTATCCTCACTTCATCAAGACCCACATGAAGATGGCAACCACTATTTAGCCCCAGAAAACAACTCCTTTCTCTTGTATTGGTAATGTAAGTACTTCATCTATTCTTTTGCTAAAACCATGGTTTATGAATATGCTCCCCATATTTCGTTGCTTCAATCGAACAAATCAATGGCCATAGAAGTGTTATTTTGGTCTTATCTTTACAAATCCATTTTTATTTTATTTTGGAGAGGATGAAGATTGGTCAGAATATAACTAGTGCCTCTAGCACCCTCTGGTTCCTACAACTTTGGATTACTAGTTATTTTCCCATGTTTGTAGCAAAGCAACCAAAATCAGCTACAACATTAGACCAAGATGCCTAGGATCCTACCTTATGCAAAGTGCTTCAAATTAAGTCTACCACCTCAGGTTCTGCTTACTATTTTGTAGAAGCTAATTTTAACATACTAGACAATGTGGATGCTCTTTGAGTCCTCCAACCATTGATCATGCGATCCCTAATTGTATGAAATTGGATCCTCTTGTTGATTTGGAGGCTAAATTCATGCAATTAGCCAATTGGGGTAGCATCCTATCAACTAGGGAGTTGTCCTGTGGCATCAAACTTAGGTCCATATATAACAAGATTTCTGTTGAGCTTTACAATCCCCAATTTATGGCTCATCAATTTGGTGTTACCTCGCATCCTTCATTATCTGCTGAATAGGTGAAGAAGCTCACTCACCTGACTCAATGGTTGCTCAACCTATTTGAATTCCATTTGTTCTAGTTTGATCCAAAGAAAACCCTTAACTTTCTTAACTAGTGGCCTGACACAATGGTTCTCTTCTGCCTTATGCAGGTTGATAACAAACCTTAGGTGGAACTGAATGCAAAACCTGTTGCTTCTAAAACTTCAAGCAAACTTTAGTCTTCCCTTCATCTATCTTTAGTTTTAGCTAAAAAGAAAAGGAAAAAATTAGCATATATTACTATCAATCCTCCATCAGCCTCTCCAGCTTATTTTCTACAAGTTTTTCTACCCTTCTTTTATGTATATTTGTTATCATTTGGCTACCACTTTTGTTTTCTTAGTCAAACATTGAATTGAAACAATCGACTTGGAAAATATAGATGAAGGAACTTATCTAGAATTGGATCCTATTAGTTTTAAAAGAACTACCTAGGCATGGCAAAAAAACTTGTATCCACGGTACCACCCTACCCAAAATTTGATTGGGAATCCCCACAAGTATGGGTAATACTCAATATTTAAAAACAAGTATAGGGATGGGCATGTGTATATACATACCTGCCCCGTACTCGTACCTATTGCCGTATCAGATATGAGTAATAACTAAATTATCCTTATTTTATGTAACATATATTACTTAATTAGCCTTTTGTCATTGTTTGTCTTTCTAACTGAAGCACATACTCAAGTCACTCTAGGATTTTTATTACAACAATTACTAGACCATGATTGATTCTTATGTTCATTAGGTGATAGGACTAGAAGTTTGGGATCAGATATGCATATGGTGGAGTGGTAGAGCCTTTTTTTGGATATATGTGGTGACACTATTTTATAGAAAATCAAATGTTGTTGTTTCATTTTTTCTTTCTTAAAATTAATTTTTTATGTTTCTTATTTTATTTTTTAAAATTATAAGGCAGGTACAGGTATGGGATGGGTATCGGGTATACCCGCCGAGGATGGGGATGGGGAACCAAAAACCATACCCATCAGGGATGAGGATGGGTTTTGGGAGGCGGGGATGAGGAACCACATACCCGTTCCTGCCTTGCCCCATTGTCATGTCTAAACTACCCAATCTGTTGCTGCCAAGAAAACTTTTGTTCCTGAACCTTCTTCAACTTAGGTACGACATATGACTTATTATTTATCTTATCCTTCTATTACCAAGTTGTTGACTCATTAATTTTGCAGAAATCAGCCGCTGCCTATAGCCATTGTCAGTAAGGTTGAGACTTAGGTCTGTATGACACCTCTGCCTGTAAGTACCTTGATGTTGTGGTATTTTAATTCCTTCTTTCTATGACCATCAACTAATTTCTTATTATCTCCTAGGAATCAATTTTGTTTGAAGAACCCTCCCAAGTACCATATGAGTCTTTTGCCATACCTCTATGTTGGTGGCTACTCCTGATCCATCTTCGGCTTTTATATGCCCTATTCTTTTGAACATCACTAAAGAAGCTCTAGCTGAATATTTCTAATCTCCTGCTTCTTTTGCTTCACTAATCTCAAATGGATCACTCATTGATGACCATTTCTTCCATGGGGAACAATTCATGTTGGGTGATGTTCCTTCTGATCTTATTGTGTTGAAGTCAATTCAACTATCTTTTGCTAAGATAGCTCAAGCTCTTAATGTCTTTGAATCTAGACGCCAACTCTTCAATCATATCAACATGGCTACTAGAGACCTGATCTTTAATCATAATATGCACCAATGCCGATATCATTCCATTGTAGCTGACCTAAAGCAATTGAGGAAGCTGCAAACTCAAAAATCTACATACACCTCCAATTTCCAAGCTGTTGAAGAAGAACGACAAACTGACTTATTAAGTGACAAAATCCACAAGAAGAGGGATTGATTTGGGATTTTATAAACTTTTAATTCTTCTTTTAAAAACAAAGAGGTTTCTAATTTAAGTTCAGAAATAACTAGTTTAGAATGAAAATGCAAGCAATTTAGAATGAAACTGCGAACAATTCAAAGAAAAGTTGTTCTTGAACGCATCTAAGATCTAATTTAAAAGAGAGTATTTATTTGAAAAGACATTAATAAAAACAAGTTTGGTTTCAGATGTATTTGTGAAAAGACTAACTATTTTGGAGCTTAGTAAAAATAATTAACATATCTTGTTCAAAATCAAAACCAAGAGAGGAAAAAACAAGAGTGTACAGTGATTTTTATATAGGTTTACCCCAACCTTGGGATACTTCTGGTCCTTACCCTTTAAGATGAGATTTCACTAAGACAACCAACCACTGCTTGGCCAACAATCAATGGATTTCAACAACCAGCTAGTATTCCCACTGTCCTTCAAACCTAGTATTGATTAAACCAACAACACCATTGGATTTCGACTTTGCCAACCTATACTAGGCTTACAACAATAAAGAGTTCTTGTGTTTTTGACTACACAAATATAGATCATTCTCGTTATAGTAGGATCCCACTGAGGAATATAGTCTTTCACTTCTATCTACTATCTATTACATATTACAAGCACAATACAAAAGTAGGTCACTTTCACAGAGAGGATTGAAGTAGAAACTATAGATTTCTCGCTCAGAGATTTGCTCAGGTTTTCTGTTTTGATTGCTTCAAATTAGGTTAAGATGCTCTTTGAAAAGACCTCATAGAGCTCTCAAGAAGACCGTTGATGATGCAATCCTCCCTAGGAAGGGACCAGTCGCTAGAGCCATGAGCAAGAGACTACAAGAGGATTAGGCTAGAATTACTGAAGAAGGCCCTAGGGTTCTCATGAACCTCAGGGTAGATTTTTGAGTCCATAGGCCAAGGTTGGATCCACTTTTCTTTGTAAATATTAGAATAGGTTTTCCTTCTTTTGGGCCTTGTATTTTGGCCATTTTAGATTTGTAGGGTACCTTACTAATTAAGGGTACAAGTTAAGGGTTCCCTGGTAGTATAAGGTTTTAGCCTTGTATTTTAGGACATTTTGAGTAGTCTTTGTAGTAGAGACTTTTTGTATTTTCATGTATTTTGGCATGGGTGTGAGCTTAGCATTGGAGGGGTGTGAGTAGCCCCCTTCTAGATTCTCAAGGAAGCTTTCTTCCTTGCTTCCCAAGGAAGCTTCCCATTGTATTTTCATGTATTTTGGCATGGGGGTGACTTTAGCTATAGGAGGGGTGTGAGTAGCCCCCCTCCAACTTCTCAAGGAAGCTTTTTTCCTCTATCTTCCCAAGGAAGCTACCTTCTTTGCTTCTCAAGGAAGCTTCCCATGTGCTAGGCTCTAAATAGAAACATGTGTAACACTTGTCATAACTTTGATGAATGAGAAACTTGTGAGACACACTTCAAAGTTCAACTTCTCTCCCTATTCTCCTTCAATTTCCATGCCACTCTCTCTCTCTATCTCTCTCTCTCTCATTCTCTTCCTCCATTGAAGCTTCCTCTCTAATCTTCTTATCCAAGGCACTCTCTTGGTGGTGAAGCTTCTCCTTCCATGGCTTATTCTTTAGTGGATGGAGCCTCCTCTCACCTCTTCTCCTTTATCTTCTGCTGCAACTCCATGGCTGAAAATCACCATTGAAAGACCTTATTGAAGCTCAAAGATCCAACCTCTATAGAATCTTCTCAAGCAAGCTTCCATCAAGTGGTAATTAGAGCACAAGAGCTTTAACTAGGTGCTCCTTAAACCTCCATTAATTTTCAGCTTTACCTTCTCCTCCATTATTATTTCTTCATTTTTCTCCATGTATCTCCTCACATGTCTTGTGCTGAATGTTGTTAACATGATTTTTTAGAATTTCCACCGATTAAACTTGCTATAGAAGCTAGATTTGATTTTCTATGGTTCAAATTTCTTGTTCTTGTTCTTAAACCATGAATTGTGTTGAGTTTAGGTTCCTTTGAGTTTTGTATTGCTATTTTTTGTGGCTGAAACCTGAACCATAAAATTCTTACAAAAACATTAAAGTAGAAGAAAACCTCAAAAATCTAGAGTGACATGTTCACCTATTGTAGTTTTGTCATAGAAGTGTTGTCTAGTCTTGAAACTTGTCACATAAGATTCCTTATGTTGTGCTGAATTTTATTTTTTTCTTGTTTCTTTGTCTAACTCATTTGTTCATGAGTATATAAATTTTTTTTTGGCTATTATTTGATTTGAGTCAAATCTTGCATGCTAATTAGTCCTTAACATGTTCATGCATAATTCTTAGAGAGTCTTTGATTGTGAACCTTTTCTTGAACTTTTAGGTTTCCTTATGATCGTGTCTATTATGAATTTGAGTTTTGGTGATTGAATTGCAGGCTGAAATTTTGATCCTAAGTGAATATTGAACTCTTAAAACTATGGTAAACAGGCCTATTGAGTTTAACATATATAGGCAAGTTGAAAGTAAACCCAAGGCAATCAATATACCATGCTTAAAAAGATTCGAAGTCTGAAATCGCTGGTGCTGGTAGCTTGAACATACGAACTTGTAAACATTATTGGGAATTGATCACTGTGAATTTTGAGCTGAAATTTTTACTGAATTTTCTAGACATCTGGAAAAAAAAATTAGGAAAAAAGAAACAAGTAATTTGGATTAAAGGAAAAAATAAGAAAAATCATAAAATTTGGCAAGAAAATTAGTGTCTAGGAAAAAAAAGTGAACGAGAAGTGTGCTTATTGTTTTGCCTCAAAATTTGTTCTATAATTAGTGTCTGTTTTCGACCAATCTTAGTTCTAAAATTTCAGTTAAAAGTAGTGTGAAAACAAGTTCCAAAACAAGAGATTTCTTGAGTCTTTTTTTTAAGTTTTTTTTATTCTACTCTAGAGCCATTCTAGGTTTCTCTTTGAGTCCTAGCTTGCTTTATGTGCTTTTCATTGCTTTAATTGTTGAATAATCCTTGAAAATTTGTCTTGTTAAAACTCTATTGGTTTAGCTTTCATTTCATTTTTTTTTGTCTTTGGTTATTGCTTGTCTCTTTGTTTCCTTGTTTGTGAGTTGCCATATAAGGAATTGGAACGGAGGATTGGTGTCATCAATTGAAGAATTCGAGTTAAGAAGCAAAGGGCAAACCACCTTAAGAGCTATTGGACTAAGAAGCACTCAAAATTGAGTGAAACACTAAAGAGGGAACAACCACCAAAATTGAGGACTTTTTTTTGTAATTTTGTAATTGGCAATTTTCTTGTAATTGGACACTTTTACGTTTACCTTCATTACTTTCAAACTTTGTAACAAAAAGGCCTTTCATTGGAAGTGAGTTGGGAGCCTCCAATAGGTTACCCTACTTCCATTTGTGTGTAATAATTTTAGGCAATTTTCCCTTAGGATAGTGAGTGTTTTGTTGGGAACCTTAAATGTGATCATCCAAAGACTCTTAGGATCCGCCTAGTTTACATTTTTTGCACTTTAATTTCTTTCTTACTTTCATAGCTTATTTTCATTACTAGTCACACCTAGTTTATCTTGTTATTGCATAATACTTTCTTCTTGCTTATCACGCTTATCTTGAGTTCTTTTGAAACCTAGCTTTTATCTTTTGCAAACCCCCAACAAGAAAGATGATAACTGCTAAATAATTGTGAATTAATAGTAAAGAATTAGTCAAATTTCGGCCTGAAATTAATTATTTAGCAGTTATTTGTGATTAAAAGTTAGAAAATTAATTAAATTGAATTTTTGGTTGCAGATACAAAAATTGGAGTTACATTAAGCAAAAAGGGCAACAAAAAGTGAAGAAATAGAAGAAGTCTGAAGCAGGCCCAGCCCAACACGTGCGTCACGCGCTAAGCGTGCAAGGCAGTACAGGCGCTAAGCGAGGTGTTAAGCTTGAAGATGCAGAATCCATTACGCGTGCTAAGCGAGGGCCACACGCTAAGCGCGCGATCCAACAGAAACACACGCTAAGCCTGCAGCTCACGCTAAGCGCGCGATCTAAACGCGCTAAGCGCGAGGTGTCGCGCTAAGCGCGCTTACGAAGGCCTAAAGCCCACTTCAGCAACTATAAATAGAGAGCCAGTCCAAGGGGAACAACACATCTCGCCTCAAAGCAATTCTCTCAGCACTCCAAGCCTGAGCTTCCCTTTTCTCTCTATTTTCTTTGTTTTTATTACCCCTATTCTTTCTTTCACCCCCAGTTGTAAAGCCCTCAATGGCCATGAGTGGCTAATCCCCTAGCTAGAGCCTGGCAGGCCTAAAAAGCCAACGATGTATGGTGTACTTCAAGAGTTATCAATGCAAAGGAGGATTGATTCCAGGTTTTTCTGTTCTAATTCTTTTCTTTTATTCTTGCATTTATTTCTTGAAGTTCTTTTGGGTTTTATTCGCTCGAGAGAGGGTATTTCCTAATAAGGGTTTAAGAATTAATGCACGCATCAGTTTTAGGGGTTATACGCTTGGGAAAGGGTAACACCTAATAGAACATCTTAAGAAAAGAATCATCGGGTTAGCATTGCTAGGCATAGAATGATAACTCAATGCCCATGCATTTAGCAACATCTAGAACTTAACCTTAATGCATTTTAATTATTGAATCTTCGCAAAGGCATTTGGGAGATAGGTAGTTAAAATATAGGCTTGCCATCGTGGGCATTAGGGGCAAGTAAAATCAATAGATGTGGGTAGAACTAATACAATTGCATTGGTAATGATTATCATATTTACATGCATTGTAGGCCAATTGGGTTTGTCCGGTTTTGGCATTTTTATTAATTGTCTTTCTAAAACTATTTGATCTAGTAATAGCAATTTGCTTTTGCAACTATTCCAGTTTTTACTATTTGTTCTTTACTTGCAAATTGAAAAGTATTCGGTAAAGTGCAATAAAATCCCTGTGGAAACGATACTCGGACTTCCGAGGTTTACTACTTAGAGCGATTTGGTACACTTGCCAAAGTCACAACAAAAGAACCACAACTTCAGAACCAACATGAGTCATCATTCATGTAGTGTTAATGGCGAGGGTACTAGTCATAAGGAAACTCTATCTAGAATATTAGATGAGTTGAGTTCCCTCAAGTTATTGAAAGAAAAACTAGAAAGAAAAGAAAAAGGAAAAGAAAGGGTAAAAATAAGTCAAGATGAGAGGGAACAAATAAGGGAAGAAGAAAGAAGGAAAATACTAAAAGAGTTAAGAAAAGAAAAACATGCCTGCTATAGTAGTCATGACTCCTGCAAGAGCCTAAGTGAAGAATTTAGTGACTATTATGGAGGAAGACATAGATCACATCCTAGACCTCCCTCCCATAGGAGAGAAAAGGAAAAAAAGCCTCAAGAGGCTGACATTAACCTCCCATGCTTCCATGCGAACCACAATGTAGAGGCTTATTTAGATTGGGAAATGAAGGTTGAGCATCTATTTGCTTGCCATCATACAAGTGAGGAAAGGAAGTTTCCTTTGGCTACCCTTAGCTTCCAAGGGTAAGCCCTAAATTGGTTGACTTCCCTTGTTAGGGAAAGAAGGATTCATTGGGATCCTCCAGTAGAGTATTGGAATGACTTGAAAAGTGCCCTTAGGAAGAGGCACATCCCCTCCTACTATGAAAGAGAGCTTATGGACAAGCTCCAAAGGCTTAGACAAGGGAGTATAAGTGTTGAAGAGTATAGGCAACAAATGGAACTACTCCTTTTGAGAGCTGGGCATAGGGAGGAGGAAATAACAAGTATTGCTAGGTTCCTTAGTGGACTTAATATGGAAGTGAGGGACAAGGTTGAGCTCCTTCCATATAGGGACCTAGATAACCTAGTCCAACTTTGCATAAGGGTAGAGAAACAACTTAAAAGGAAGCCTACTTCAAAATCTTATGGCTCTCACTCTTGTCCAAAGAAAGACCAAGGTCAAGGCATTTTAGGGGCTGCACCTTATAAGTCCAAAGATGATAAGGGAAAGACAATAGAAAAGCAACCCTCTAAGACTACTATGCAAGAGAAGACTAGCTCTATAAAATGCTTTAAATGTCTTGGAAAAGGACACATTGCTTCTCAATGCCCTACCAAGAAAACCATGATTATGAGGGACCAAGACATTTATAGTAGCCAAGATGAGGGTACTACTTCACCTTCCTCTAGTGAAAGTGAAGAAGTAAAAGGGAAAGAATCTAGTGAAGAAATCTACCCCCAAGAAGAAGGGGACCTTTTAATGGTCAGATGGCTTCTAGGAGGCCAATCTTGTGACTTGACCCAATCTCAAAGAGAGAATATTTTTCACACAAGGTGTAAAAATTTTTATAACACATGTTCTCTCATTGTAGATAGGGGTTCATGTTGCAATTGTTGCAGCACAAGATTAGTCTCTAAGTTAAGCCTTGCTATCACTCCCCATCCAAAGCCTTACAAACTTCAATGACTCAATGAGCAAGGGGAGATGATAGTCAATCAACAAGTGAAAGTGTCCTTCTCCATTGGAACATATAAGGATGAAGTGATTTGTGATGTAGTTCCTATGGAGGTAGGACACCTTCTCTTAGGTAGGCCATGGCAATATGATAGGAATATCATCTATAATGGCCTAACTAATGAGATAACCCTCACCCACTTTGGAACAAATTTTGTGTTGCATCCTCAAACACCTTCACAGGTGGCCAAAGATCAACTAACTATGAAAGATAAGAGGGGTGAGGAAGAAAAACTAGAAAAACAAAAGAAAAAGAAGGATAGTAAGGCCTTGTCCTCAAAGGCCAAGGGGAAGGAAAAAAAGGAAAAGGATTCCTTCAAGAAGATTGATAAGAAGGAAAATCATTTTGCAATAAAGGGTGATATTAAAAGAGCACTCATTCTTAAAAAATCCTTCTACTTTCTCCTATCAAGGGAAACCTCCCTTAGCACTGCCATAATTCCTACATTTGAGACCTTACCCCCAAAGGTCCACAAACTCTTACATGAATTTGGTGGCATATTTCCCAAAGAGATACCCCCTGGGCTACCTCCTCTTAGGGGAATAGAATGCTGAATAGACTTATTCCTAGGAGCAAGCCTTCCGCCAACCTATAAGACTAACCCTTAGGAGACTAAGGAGATAGAGTCTCAGGTTAAGGAATTGTTGAAGAAGGGTTGATTCCAAGAGAGCCTAAGCCCTTGTGTGGTGCCAGTGTTGTTGGTGCACAAAACAGATGGTAAGTGGAGACTGTGTACAGATTGCAGGGCCATCAACAACATTACTGTAAAGTATAGACACCCAATTCCTAGACTTGATGATTTTCTTGATGAGTTGCATGGTGCCAATATCTTTTCAAAAATTGATCTTAAAAGTGGTTATCACCAAATTAGGATGAAAGAGGGTGATGAGTAGAAAACTGCTTTCAAGACCAAGTTTGGTTTGTATGAATGGCTAGTGATGCCTTTTGGGCTCACTAATGCACCAAGCACCTTTATGATGCTTATGCATCATGTCTTAAGGGATTTCATAGGTAGATTTGTAGTTGTTTATTTTCATGATATTTTAGTGTACAGTAGGAGCCTAGATGATCACTTAGGACATCTAAGGCAAGTTCTTTCAGTTCTTAGGAAAAAAACTCTTTGTGCCAATATAGAGAAGTGTACCTTTCGTGTAGATAATATAGTTTTCTTAGGATTTGTAGTTAGTAGAAATGGGGTCCAAGTGGACCCTGAGAAAATCAAGGCCATCCAAGAATGGCCCACCCCAAAAAGTGTAGGAGATATTTGGAGCTTCCATGGGTTAGTCAGCTTCTATAGAAGGTTTGTTCCTAATTTCTTTACACTTGCCTCACCTCTCAATGAGTTGGTGAAGAAGAATGCGACATTCACTTGGGGTGAAAGACAAGAACAAGCCTTTGCTTTGCTCAAAGAAAAGCTCACCAAGAAACTTGTTCTAGCTCTTCCTAACTTTTCTAAAACTTTTGAGCTAGAATGTGATGCCTCTGGAGTGGGTGTGGGAGATATATTGTTGCAAGGTGGGCACCCTATAGCTTATTTTGGTGAAAAGCTTCATGCTACCACCATCAACTACCCTACCTATGATAAAAGAGCTTTATGCCTTAATAAGAGCCCTCCAAACTTGGGAACATTACCTTGTTTCCAAGGAATTTGTCATTCATAGTGATCATGAATCACTTAAGTACATTAGAGGGCAAAGCAAGTTAAACAAAAGGCATGCAAAATGGGTAGAGTACCTAGAAAAATTTCCATATGTTATCAAATACAAAAAGGGAAAAACAAACGTGGTAGCCGATGCCCTCTCTAGGAGGCACACATGGTTTTGGTCCCTAGGAGCTCAAATTTTAGGATTTGATAACATTAGTGAATTGTATGCTTTAGATGCACACTTCTCTCCCATTTATGAGAGTTTTGGGCAAAAGGCCTAAGATGGATTCTATTTGGCTGAGGGGTATTTGTTTAGAGAATGAAAGCTTTGCATACCCCAAGGATCCATAAGGAAATTACTTGTGAAAGAGAGCCATAAGGCTTATGGGCCACTTTGGGATAGACAAGACCCTTGTCTTACTCAAAGAAAGGTTTTGTTGGCCTCATATGAAGAAAGATGTCCATAAGCATTACACTAGGTGTGTGGCTTGTTTATAAGCCAAGTCTAGGGTGATGCCTCATGGGCTATACACACCCTTACCCATCCCATCTGCACCCTGGGTAGACATTAGTATGGACTTTGTCCTTGGGCTTCCTAGAACCCAAAGAGGTGTAGACTCTATCTTTGTGGTGGTGGATAGGTTTAGCTAGATGGCATACTTTATACCATGCCACAAGGTAGATGATGCTTCTCACATCTCAAAACTCTTCTTCAGGGAAGTTGTGAGACTCCATGGTTTGCCTAAAACCATTTTATCAGATAGAGATGCTAAGTTCCTTGGCCACTTCTGGAAAACCTTATGGACTAAGCTAGGAACTAAACTTCTTTTCTCTACCACTTGCCATCCATAAACTGATGGGCAAATAGAGGTAGTGAATAGGTCTCTATCCACCCTTTTAAGGGTTCTTCTAAAAGGCAACCATAAGTCTTGGGATGAGTATCTTCCTCATGTAGAAGTTTCCTACAACAGGGGGGTTCATAGAACCACCAAGCAATCCCCTTTTGAGTTTTTCTATTGGTTCAATCCTTTAACACCCTTAGACCTAATTCCCCTCCCACTTAAGACTTCTTTTATACATAAAGAAGGGGAATCTAGGTCAGAGAACCAAACAAAGGTGTATGCAACTAAAGGCAATAGAGGAAGAAAGGATCTAGTTCTTAATAAGGGGGACTAGGTTTGGCTCTCTTAGGAAGGATAAATTCTCTACTAAGAGGAAATCCAAGCTTAGTCCTAGAGGTGATGGACCTTTTCAGGTCTTGGAGAGGATCAATAACAATGCCTATAGGTTAGACCTACCAGAAGAGTATGGAGTCAACACCGCTTTTAACATTTCTGATTTAATTTCTTTTGCACGTGGAGTTGATACTGAGGAGGAGGAACCAACAGATTTGAGGTCAAATCCTCTTCAAGGGGGAGGGGATGATGCAATCCTCCCTAGGAAGGGACCAGTCACCAAAGACATGAGCAAGAGGCTCCAAGAGGATTAGGCTAAAGTTGCTGAAGAAAGCCCTAGGGTTCTCATGAACCTCAGGGTAGATTTCTGAGCCCATGGGCCAAGGTTGGGTCCACTTTTCTTTGTAAATATTAGAATATGTTTTCCTTCTTTTGGGCCTTGTATTTTGGCCATTTTAGGTTTGTAGGGTACCCTACAAATTAAGGGTACAAGTTAAGGATACCCTAGTACTATAGGGTGTTAGCCTTGTATTTCATGTCATTTTAAGTAGTCTTTGTAGTAGGAACTTTTTTGTATTTTCATTTATTTTGGCATGGGGGTGAGCTTAGCTATTGGAGGGGTGTGAGTAGCCCTCCTCTAGCTTCTCAAGGAAACTTTCTTGCTTTCTTACTTGCTTCCCAAGGAAGCTACCTTCCTTGCTTCTCAAGGAATCTTCCCATTGTATTTTCATGTATTTTGGCATGTGGTGAACTTAGCTATTGGAAGGGTGTGAGCCCTTCTAACTTCTCAAGGAAGCTTTCTTCCTCCGACTTCTCAAGGAAGCTACCTTCCTTGCTTCTCAAGGAAGCTTCCTATGTGCTAGGCTATAAATTTTGGCTATGGTTTAGCCCGCTAATCCAAGATCGAGTCTAAGATTCTTCACTAAGTGTGTTTAGGTGTCATGAGGCATGTAAAACATGAATGACATGCACAAAGTGTAACTATATGATGTGACAATGGGGTGTAGAAAGCAAATGCTCACCTCCCCCTTAGGCTGGTCCAAAATTTAATTGGATTGAGCTTCACCCAATTCAATTAAATTTCTCTCCCAACACACACATCAAATAGCACACTTAATTCATGTGAAATTACAAAACTACCCCTAATACAAAAACTAGTCTAGGTGCCCTAAAATACAAGGGTTAAAAAATCTTACATTACTAGGGTACCCTCCCTACACTATGGAGTCCTAAATACAAGGCCCAAAAATAATGAAATCCTAATCTAATATGTATAAAGATAAATGGGCTCATACATAGCCCACGGGCCCAAAATCTATCCTAAGGCTCATGAGAACCCTAGGGCTTTCTCCTGTATCTCTGACTCAATCTTCTTGGAGTCTTCTATCCAATGCCCTTGGGGGGTAGGATTGCATCATTATCTCTTTGTGTGAAACAATGGTCTTTTCAAGGAATTGACATTGATCCCGTAATGGATCTTTCACTAAAGTCTATTGTTAGTCGTCTTATACGACTAACTTTTGTATAGAAAACATTTTCCAAAACTTGTATAGTTCCCCAATTTATGGTTATTTTGCAGTTATTTTGTAAATAAATCTTGTTTCATGGTTAAAGCTGTCTCTAGAATATTTCCATTGGATTTAATGATGAAACCTGTACAATTTCAGGTGAAAAAGAGGCTAAGTCATGAAGTGCTAAAAGTGACAGTTGAGCTTAGCTCATCAGTGGGCTAAGCGTGCATCCTCCGCTAAGCGCAGCTTTAGCGCGCTTAGCGCAACAGAAGAATTTGGCAGAGCATCAATTTCAAGTCCGCGCGCTAAGCACGAGATCAGTGCGCTAAGCGTGGTAGTTGTCTTCAACCAAGCTCAGCGCACAGCTGGCACTAAGCTCAAATCCACTTAGTCGCGCTAAGCGCGAGAGTGGCGCTAAGCGCAACGTTGCGAATTTAGAGCCTATTTAAAGCCTGTCTTGTGCAGAATTAGGGTACACAACTTTTATAATACCCAAGGCACATAATTTAGAACCTATTCAGAGCAGCTTTTGCAGAGATACCTAGGTTTTGTAATCTAATTATTATTATTAGGGGTTTTTCTGTAATGGCTTGCTAAACACCCTTGTTGGGGATTTCTAATGAACAACTGATGTAATTATTTTAATATCTAATTGATTGTGTTTCTTGTGTTCAATGCTTCTTTTAGTGCTTAAATTCTGTATGCTCTTGGTCTGATCAACCATTTGTGTGCCTAGTTAGGTGACTTTAGCATTGAGAAATGTATTGTTGCCTTTGAACTTGAATGAAGCAGAATTGAAACTTAGCCTTACAAGAGGGATCTGCGGATTAAGTTTTGGTTTTAAGTATGTTGTTACAATAATGTTGTTTGGTCTAAATCTAGTCCAACAAGAGGGATCTGAGGACAAAGCTTAGGCTAAATTAGTCTAAAATTTCGTAAGCTAAGTCTAGTCCAACAAGAGAGATCTAAGGACGAAGCTTGGGTTGATTCAGTCTAACTAGGGATCGAGGTTTAGTAACTTAGGCTATAACTTAGAACACAAAAGCATGATTGATTAGAGAAATATCTTTATAAGCATCAGCTGGTCTGTTAGAAAGACCCAACACTTCTACCTACTGCTGTCAATTTTACTTGCATTTTTTACTGTTTTTAGCCTAGACTTAGTGTAATCCTATTTTAAATCATCAATTATCAATGTTTCGTTCAACAATGCCTTATTTATGAATTTAACCCTATCTTAGACTAGTTCCCTGAGTTCGATACTCGGATTCATCCGTTTTAATTTTAAATACTTGACAATCCGGTGCGCTTTCTGGGAAACCGAATTTCCCTTGAACATATTTGCATAAAGAAAAAGTGGACCAAAATGTAATTGCAGGGGAAATCCAACATCTATAAAAGGCAGTCTCTACTCAAAAGAAGGAAGATGAAATCATCACAAGAAAATGAGAATATCTCTAAAGCAAAACTCTACTGAAATCCTTGGACGAATAATTTAAGCTATCATTTGTTTATCCTTTGCTAAGCAAATTTATCTTGTATTTGAGCTTTATCTTTTATTCACTCATTAAGTGTATTGAATACTTGTATTCATTCAAACTACTATTTGTGAAAGCTAGAAGTGGCTTAGTGTTAAACGATACTTGGGTTTCTTAGATTTAGGGGGAGTCTAAGGCAGTGTCAGAAAGTGGTATTAAGAATATGTTAGGGTTTTATTTCACATTAGATTCAACTTATAGGCCAAGTGTAACCCAATCATGATGTAGTAATTGAACTATCATCTAGGTCGTCTCCCTAAGGAATAAATGAGGGACTTCGTGTAATGTATTTAACTAAGAACTAGGATTTTGTATTTTTGTTTTGTGATTGTCACAAAATAAATAACATAAAATAAATTGAAATAAAAATTAAATGACAATAAAATAATTAAATAAAGATAGAAATACTGGACTTGAATGGTGATGTTGATCTTGATGAATGAATGTTTGGGTTTGAACTTGGAATTCACTTGATCCACTGTAACTTCACAATTCTCTACTCATCTCTCTTGTTCATCCCCAATTCAATAATGTATTCTACCCAGCTCCCACATGGTTGCAAATTCTAAACTACTTGCTTGATACCAACCCCTTGGACATACTGACACACGTAATCAACATTAATGGTCGAGAATTAGCGAGGCTTTACCAAAACTATTTTATCCCTATAGATAATCCCAATTAAGTACTTGATTCATGTCCGGGTTTCAACCAGGCTCACCAAAGCGCAAGTTAATTCCTGAATTCATCTATAAGATTGTCAATCAAGTAAAAGTATTAAGTACAGAAACAAACAAAGATCTCAAGATGAAGTATTGAATTGATAGAATTGAAGCAAAACAAGGTTCATCATTTCCTCTCCTAGGTGGAAGGAATTGCACTCACTAAAATAATACAATGAAATCTAGAGTGTCTAATGAAATAATGAAGGCATCTAGTAGGTGGAAGTCTAAAATATAATTCTAAGAACTACTCGGGATTTCTACACTATTATAATGAATGTCTAGCCTCCTATTTATAGAATTGCAGTTGGGTTTAATTAAGGAGATAATCACAAGAAATTACAAACAAATAATATTTCTAATTAATTCAAGTAATTATCTTCTTTTTCAGTTGATTTATCCTTGAAAAATATTTTGCTCTTGATTTTCCTAACTTTTATCTTCAATTTTTGCAATTTCTCCTTCTAGAACTTTATGCTGATTTTGGGCCTCTGGAGTTCTTGCCAGAATGACCTGTTTTTGCTTAAAAACTATCAAAAATTCATTAAAAATAGCTAAAACATAAAATTTTACCTAAGACAAAGTAAAAATCTAATTTAAAGCTAATTTGATTCAAAATAAGGCCGGCCTAAAATTAACTAAAATGTTAAATAAACATCATAAAATGCAAATCCAATAAATTTGACGCTTATCAGAATACTTGTATAGCTAGGAGTGGCAAGTCAGAATATTTGTTTTGTAATCAAGTTTTAATTAGTGGAACCCTTTATTGTTGTGTAAAGGAGAATTGGACGTAGCTCAGGTTGAGTGAACCAGTATAAACCAAGTGTTTCTACTTCTCTCCTTAATGGTTTATTAAGTATTCTCTTAGCACTTTCTGTCATTATTTTCATACCAAGTATTTGCTTGAAAAACTATTTAAAAGACTCTATCTTATTTAGTCACTGGACAATAAAGCTTGGCTTTATTAAAATCTGTTTTCTCTTCAGTGGATGACTTACTATACATATACATATTTTTCTATATCTAAGTTAAAAGTTTTAAAAAGTTATTAGCTTTGATTAATACACTATTCAACTTCCCTTCTATTGTGATTGTTGTTATTTCACAGGTTAGTGCATATGAACTTTCACCTAAGAAAAATGCAGTGACTTGATTGTCTTGAACTATATCTCTTTTAATCAAGCTTTGAGCCCAACACAATACAATGCAAGTGTTCATTTGTGTTCTTATGAGTGATTGCGCGTTACACGACCTTGTGCATGTATCTTGTTTCATGAGTGTCACTTAGAGATTAGCTCATATGTCACAGTGGTGGCCCCACCACCACACTTAGTAGGTGAACCCTCAAAGAGTGATCTATGACTACCACCCCCACAATCAACTATCGTGGGTTCATTAAGAGGTATTTAAAATGATCTATGATCTTTTTAGTATATTAAATGTATGCCTCTACTTTATAATCATCACAGTTTACAATATAACTTGTCATAGGAATGGGAATCAAAACAACTCCACAAAAATAATAATTTTGGTGTACTTTAGTCACAAACAACTTCGTTGTTTGCTGTTGAACTCCACTCATGGAATTGTCAATTATATGGAGACGGGTGTCCATTGTTGAAACTAATTGATGAGTTTTAGTCTCATTCCCCGCAGTGTCTTAAATATGTATTAACATGTCAATTCCTTTGTAAGTAGTGGATCCATAAGATTTTATCAAATTTTTGCCACATACTGAGCCACTCATAGTGAGTTGATCACAGTACAATAGAAACCATGAATGTGGTTTCCTATTCAACAATATGGCTACATTGAGAACCTGCTTTGAACCAAATAGATATGTATGAACCAAATAGAGTGTCCAACCAATAATATAGAAATCTCAAAATGTTGCAGTTCCACTTTGATGAAGTCTGTTAAGTCTGGCTACGTCCAAGTCAAATTGGATTGTACCAAACAATTAAATCCCTAAGGTTTTGATGTTAAGAAAGTATAAATTTTATGTATTAACCTTTCATTCTTAAGCTACATGTTCATATTTATCTCTATGAGATACAAGCAGAAAAGCATGAACAAAAAGGCTCTGAACGATAAATAAAGTATCAGTCACTGGACAATACTACTTCTGCGTCTAGCCCTGAGAAGACAAGTGCTTTTGCACTTGGTTCTCAATACAAAAGCAATGGAATGATTATTCAATGCTCAAGAACTGAAAACAATCATAAGAAAGTATCGTCCATAGGCTCAGTAAGAGACTCGTGCCATAGCGCACAAATAGGAAGATTTAAGTTGTCTTGTCTTGACTTTCTTAATTCCTTTTATCTTATGTTGTTAATGTTTTCTTCGATTCATACGATGAAAGTAAGCTCTATGCACTAGGTGGCATTGGAAAACTGTTCTTTGAAGATATACTGCAAAAAGTGTTTGTGGCCCCCATTCTCTCTACACAAGAGCGACCTTGTGACAAATGTCAAAGTTATTAGACAATGACTAGCTAGGATTTCTCAATGGATCAAAGCTTCGAAGTCTATATAAAGCTTGAAGATGTTCATGTTAAAAGAGTTGAATCACAAGAGAATATTCTGAGACAAAACTTACAAGTGTTGTAACACTGTCAGTCTATTGAACGAAAGAAACTTGAGCGAATTGAGTGAATCATAACTTTGCTAAGTTAGCGAGTTTCATTGTATTTGAGCTTACTGTGTAAACATTCTTTTGAGTGATTAGAATACATTTTCTTTCAAACATATATTGTTTGTGAAAGCCTGTAGAGACTTAGTGACAAAGAATACTTGGGTCTTAATCTTAGGGGGAGATTAAGTATAGTGTCAAGTGTGGCCTAGAGAGTACTCGTTGTAGCCAAAAGTGACATAGATAATACTTGGTTGTAATAAAAGATTTGATTAGTGGAACCCTTCAAGGTTTGAAGGAGAACTGGACATAACCCAAGAATTGAGGTGAGCCAATATAAAATCGTTGTGTTTTCATTATTACTTCTATATAACTTGTTCTTTTCTTTAAGTCACTTCTATTCTATCATAACCAAGTTTTGTGAATTGGTTTTCTAAGTACAAAGTAATTTCAAACACAAAAACCCTTCATCCATTCAAATATGTTTAAGAAAAACTTTAAATAGTTTTCGAAAGACAAATTTTTATCATTCACACTATTCAATCCCCCCTTTAGTGTGTTTTAGGTACTTCAAAGTCAATCTTGTGATCAATTTGTTTTTGCAAAGAAAACATGCACCCTTGTTCCAAACTTATTTCTAGAATGATAAAGATGGCCAATAGTTATAACAACAACAAATTCCTCCAGCAGGTCATATAGAAATTCCACAAAGTCCTTGTAGTCTAAAATAACTCTTAAGTTTCCAAGAGCAAATATAACATGCAGAATAGGAGCATAAGATTGAATCCCCAATACTTCAAAAGTGTAACTTGACACGTTGTTACATAAAACAACAATACATTGTGAAGTTAAGGGTAACCGTGTAACTAATCAATATAGATATATAGAACTAAATTTTCAAATTTGTGACAGGCTGCTGCAAGTAAAATAGGCACAAAAGAATTACCACAAGTGTTACTATGATGGATAAAGAGTAAGCAAAATAAATAAATAAATTAACGCATCATTAATTAACGCTAGTAATTATCACTAACAAGGTTAGCCATAGTTAAGGTATATATGCAAAAGATGGTAGCCAAGAAAACAGCGAAACAAAGCATTTTTTTTTATCCATCAAGCAATAACAATTAAAAATATAAGCATACATAAACCTAATAATAACTATAATCACACACTAAATAAAAAAAATATCATCTATGATTGCTTCAAATGGACTAATAGTTGAATACACATGTAGGAAACATTATATTGCAATATTTGGTTCTCCCAAAAAAATAAATACATGCTGATATTTTTTTTTTTCTTTTCATACAACAATATCAATGGATCTTAATCACATAATAAATATCCACACATGGTATTTTAATGTCACAAACTCGGGGAATGCAAGAAAACGATTATTTTAATTTAAATAAACTTGCCAGAGAACCACTTTCTTAAAAGCTTAACATACTACCACATTTAAAGATATTACAACTAAAAAACGCTACCAATAATAGACTAAAAGTGTAACACCACTTTAGTCAAACATACAATACATATCAATATCAACACAAAATTATAACTTATGCATGCATCCACAAGTAGAGGAGTCATAAGTCTAAGTAAACTTTTCAAGGCACACATATACCCAATTGCAAGTCTTTTTGCAAATACAATAAATAAGCAATTATTATACATCATAGAGGAAAATATATATCATGGAGTTCCATGTAGCTTCGAGTACAAATTTAAAATAGATAGCACTGATTAAATTGGAGAACATTTTCCACCAAATAAAATCAATCAAACTTCAAATCAACTTAAAGCAATATCACATAATCAAAATCATATATATGATTATGAAACACTAGGCACAAAGGATTCATTATGATAAACAATGAGATTAAAGAATGAAAGATTCAATTTTAAATCTTGGCATACAAACTACCACGTAAAATATATGTCCTTCCTATTAAAAGCCTTTGATCAAAATTCAAACAATTATAGCCACACAATTTTTTTAATATATATATTAATATAATTAAAATGCAGGTCTTAGCTACCTCCGACTGGTATGTTTCATGTGCAAAGGAAAGCAAAACACTATGTCGAGAAATTTTACGATGTACTGATTCTCGCAAAAGTTAAAACACACAAATAGCATGAAAATGTTTTTCTGTCTAAGATTGTTAGATAAAAAGTTCAGAAGCTAAAATTAACAAATATAACACTGGAATAATTGACTGAGTCTGAACATATAAAGTGCTTTTACAAACCATTAATTTAAAGAATAAATATAATATAGAAAAGTTTAAAAAAGTTTGGTTGAAATGCGGTATTCTTATCTTATCTTTAAAGAGAAAACGTTACATTACACTAATAGTAAATTATAATACCTTTCTCTCTAAATATACGTCAACCAAATAACATCAATGCTCCAAAAGAATTTTTATTGAAGTAAAAGGATTCTTAAAAAACAATTTGGAAGATTGACTGAATTTTTATTTTTCACGTACGTGCACTTTCTTTCTTTCTTTTTTTTTTCCTCCTCAACTAGCTATCTTATTCTTCACGCCTGGATTACTCCTAGATCGTTAGATAGGAATTCGAAAATGAAAAGAGAAACGAAAAATATCACCTGTAAACAAATAGTTTTAGAATAAGCATTATAAAATCTTCAAGATAATTAAAAAATGACAAAGAAAGAGAATAGATTCTCTTATATTACAATACATTTTGTTTCTTTTCATACTAAGTTTCTAAAAAATGAAAGTTTTGTGAAGAGATATATAAGATAAGTTTCAAAAATGGATTTGTAGTAAGAGTCTAGTCTTTTATTACAAACTAGTTTGCAACCCGTGCATATGCACGGGTTGTTTGGTAAGCGTTTTCTACATGTTCATGGACAACAAAATGATAAAGTTGATTAACAGGCAAATGGAGATTAACAGCAACATGTTAACAGCAAGATAGCATGACTAAACATTAACATTTTTTGTTGGAACTAAAGACAGTCTAGTTGTTGTCACTATCCTCCCAATCCTCCTACCTCCTAATTATGATATCCCAATTTTTTCATAATATCTATA